>NW_025944107.1:93914-117820 GCF_000764305.2 Hyalella azteca | reverse complement strand
GAGAGGGGAGGGGGTGAGGGAAGAGTGAGAGGTAGTGAGACAGGGGAGAGCGGAGTGGGGAAACAGAGAGAGGGGAAAAGGGAGCGGGGGAGGAGAGAGAAGTATTGAGAGTGGGGAGACAAGAGAGAGGGAGGGGAAAGGGTTATGGAGGAGGAAAAAAGAGAGAGAGGGAAGGGAGATGGTAATGGGAGAGGGAGGAGAGAGAGTACGGAAAAGAGAGCAGGGGCATAGTGGGCTGAATGACAGTTAAAGATGTTAAGGCAAGAGTGGGCAGAGACGTGGAAAGGGAGTGGGCAGAGACGTGGAAAGGGAGTGGGCAGAGACGTGAAAAGAGAGTGGGCAGAGACGTGGAAAGGGAGTGGGCAGAAACGTTGAAAGAGAGTGGGCTGAGACCTATAAAGAGAGTGGACAGAGACGGTGAAAGGGAGTGGGCAGAAACGTGGAAAGAGAGTGGGCAGAAACGTTGAAAGAGAGTGGGCTGAGACCTATAAAGAGAGTGGACAGAGACGTGGAAAGGGAGTGGGCAGAGACGTTGAAAGAGAGTGGGCAGAGGCGTTGAAAGAAAGTGGGCAGAGACGTTGAAAGAGAGTGGGCAAAGACGTTGAAATAAAGTGGGCAGAGACGATGAACGAGAGTGGGCAGAGACGTTGAAAGAGAGTGGCAGAGACTTGGAAAGGGAGTGGGCAGAGACGTATAAAGAGAGTGGGCAGCGACATGGGAAGAGAGTGGGCAGAGAGGTAGAAAAAAAGTGGGCAGAGACGTGGAAAGAGAGTGGGCGTGTGTAAAAGAGAGTGGTGAAGGCAACGGCTTCTGGAGAGAGAAGAGAGAAGTGAGAGTGGGGCTAAATGTGCATAAATGAAAGATCACAGAAAAGAGAAAAAGAAGAGCAAATTCCAATTAATGAGTAAAGAGCATTTTACAAAATGCGAGGATTTACAAATAAAAAATGAATATAGTAGCGCAAAAGTTCTGGAAAATTATATTAAATAAAGTGGAAACCCCAAAGAAGATGAAAAGAAGAGTAAATACAGAAAAAAATATCTAAAGAAAACCGGGAGTGAAGGCAGAGAGAGTGCGCTGAAGAGAGCGAGGTAGAGAGAGTAAGAGGAAGGAGAGAACGAGAATGAGAGTGGGGAGGAGGAGCGTGACTGAAAGAGTAGAGAGAAGAGAGAAAAACATAAAAATTCAGATGAAGAGAGAGAGTGAGAGGATAAGTTATTGAGGCGGAAAGAGTGTGGTGGAGGAGAGCGAGGCAGTGAGAGTGAAAGAAAGAGAGCTTAGTAATGAGACTGAAGAAAGATTGAACTAGACAGAGAGCAGGGGGCACGAGGGAGAGAAAGAGCAAAACTGCGTACGCAAGTGAGGCAGAGCAAGTGAGAGGGCTGAGAATGAAGCAGAGAGAGAGAGAAAGAGCAGGAATAGAGAGATGTGGTAAAAAAGTGTACCCGGAGAGAGGGGTTTAGGGTAGAAAGAATTGGGATTGCGAGCGAGGCAGAAAGAGAGTGAGGGAGTAGTCGGGTAGAGAGCGAGGCAGAGGGTAGAAGAGAGGGAGAGATCGTGGCAGCTAGAGAGCGAATGGAAAGAGAGTTGGGGCGAGCAGCTCGGCCGCAGGTCCGGACCTCAGTGTCGCTTCCTCGTGTACAGTGGCAGGTCGTGCCGTCGCCGCCGCCGCTGTCGTGTGCACCCGCCACTTCCACCCGCCACATTCACCCCACCCGCCACACCCGCCGCGATGTTCAGCTTTGCCAACAAGATGCTCAACTCGCTGGTGGGCAATGCGGATGGGGCACCAGGGCCCGGGTCTGGGCCCGTCCGGCAGCCTGGGCCAACCAGAATGGGCGCACCGACCCCGCAGCGGCCCCAGGGATTGGCTGGGCACAGACCGACTGGCCCAACGGGTCTAGGAAGCCTCTCATCTATTATGGGTCAGGGCCCCGGAATGGGACAAGGCCCAGGAATGGGACAAATGAGTCAAGGCCCAGGAATGGGACAAATGGGCCAATCTCCTGGGATGGGACAAGGAATGGGAATGGGACTAACAGGATTGGGGACGACACCTGGAATTGGTATGGGTTCTGGAATGGGCCAAGGAACTGGGATGGGTCTAGGACCAGGAATGGGGCAAGGGCCCGGGATAAACCAACAGTCCGCAATGGGTCAAGGACCAGGAATGGGCCCAGGGCCAGGAATGGGCCAAGGGCCAGGAATGGGCCAAGGGCCAGGAATGGGTCAAGCACCAGGAATGGGTCAAGGGCCAGGAATTGGCCAAGGGCCAGGAATGGGCCAAGGGCCAGGAATGGGCCAAGGACCAGGAATGGGCCTAGGACCAGGAATGGGCCAGGGACCAGGAATGGGCCAGGGACCAGGAATGGGCCCTAATGCCATGACATCCACCGGACCTCCTGGAGGCCTCGGCCGACCACCCGGGCCAATGGGTGCCAGACCTCCTGGAATGGGCCCTATGGGCCCGAGGGGAGGCCCTCCCAGACCCGGAATGGGGCCACCTCGCGGCATGTCTCCTGGAATGGGCCCAAGAGGACCGCCTGGGCCCGGAATGAGACCCGGAATGGGTATGCAGGGACCCAGAGGAGGCATACCAACGAATGGGCCAATGAGAGGCCCGCGACCTGGAATGATGGGCCCTGGAGGGCCCAGACCAATGGGTCAACCTGGTGGGCCCAACGCACCCACAACCGCTGCTGCAGGTGAGGAAATATCAAAAAGTTTTAAATATTCTAATATTTTAACTAATATTTTATTTAACGCGTAATTAAATTGAATTTTTTAAGTATTAAATTCAATTTAATTTACTTTGATTAATTTTAATTTATTAATTGATTAACGCTTAATTTAATGATCGTTATTACTTAAGTGGGCCATTCACTGAGGGAAATGAGCGTGTCATATTGTCCAGATGATGACACGCTTACTGCGCGTAGCACGTGCTTACTGCGCGTAGCCCTCTTGCTGTACAAAACTGAGTCAGGATGACCCACAAAAGGTAAAAAGTATATCTCTATTTAGACAAAATCTCATTAATTTCTTTCTGTCTTGAATTGTCATGCTGTGTTTTAATCCATTTTGTTACGTTCACTCATAAAAAAATGTGTCCTAATGTCCAAATGGTGATAGAATTTCTGCACGTAGCACCGATAAGCCTTTACCGGGCCAAAATGGGTCTTGTGTGACCCACTCATGACAAAAAGTGTATCGCTATTTGAACAAAGCGTCATGCATTTCTCTGAATGTTCATAAAATTTGCTTGCATTAATGTTATTTCATATCAGAACTCGACGGAAATATCATGTCAAAGTTTAAAAAGTTCTTACAATGAGTCATCATTTCTGATGAAACGCTCATAAAATTGTGTGAGGCTGCGCCCAAATAAAGATGCATTTTTCGACCCCGTGTGGGTAATCCTAACTCAGCTTGGCCCAGAAATGCTATTAACTCTTGTATTGTTTTTTTCATTTTTAGTTTAGTCGAACTGATGATGAAGCTGGACTCCGATACGTTTTTAATATCGATATGGTGAATTTTCTTGGCGTTTTATTTGCTTTTAAATTCCTTGTGAACTTGCGATATAAGCAGACTAATAATACTCTTGTATTGTTAATTAGCGGTACGTATAAAAAGTGTCACTATTCGGACAATATGACCCATACATTTTTCTGATGAAAGTTCTGCACGGGTTCAAATCGATGCCGATTCATGTTGACACGCTCTACGGCACCATTGCGCCTCTTCACTGAGAAAAATGTTGTGAATAATTCAACTCAAAGGTTCACCTTGATCTCATATTTAGCACCATATTGTTTATTCATAGTGATTTTTTTATAATGATCAAATATCATTATAGGAGATATCATATGTAAAAAATGTTTGATTCGCTCTATTTTTCTTTGGTTAAAAATAATTGTTGACTCTATTTTTTATTCGTTTGTAAGGATTCTCACGTTAGCTGTAATTTTATTTAGAAGTGATCTCCCAAAAGGCATTATGTTCAATTTAAAATTCGCTAAAATGTATAAGAAATTCAAAAATATAGCTTATTGGAATAGGTCTACGCAATCTCTTCTGATTCTAATGAAAAAGAAACTGCATTAAAGTTTCTTAACATTTAAATTGCCGTAAACAACAACAATAAAAATATTATTATTTATATTCGAATATTAATAAGCAAGGATTATTGAACAAGTAAAGAAGGTAATTATTGCATTAATTGCAATAAATAATAATGTTAAAAACTGTTCATTATCGAATTCGAAAAAGTTAGGTGAGCGGCTCTGCCTGTCGATGTTGAATAATGATGTTGTTCGCACCTAGTAACGATTATGCATATGTTTAGAAAATTAATAATTGCAATCAAGGCTATTTTAAATCACGAATAAACTTGACTTGAATGTACTTATTTTGAAGCAGAATACTTAGGGAATGAGGGCATGTAATCCATCACTTTCAAGTTAATTCGTGTAGTTTGTACACACCTGAATCTTAAAATTCTTTTAACCCACTGGCGAATCATTAAAGTTATAAAAATAAATATTTGAATAAATACTTGAATAATAGGGAATAATATAATACTTGAATAATAGGTCCGTATTATTCAAGTATTTATTCAAATATTTATTTTTTATAACTTTAACGATTCGCCAGTGGATTAAAAGTTAAGATTTAAGAATTAAGAATTAAAGTTCTAAGGAATACACGCAAGAAACAACAATCAGACTCTTGTTAATAGAGGCTTTTAACCTTACCTGTCTCAAGTAAATGTGAAATTCCATATATATACAGGTGAATGTACAGGTGTGCCTGTATGAATGTATATTTATACCGGTAAATATACGGGTCTAAATATTGATTATACAAGCGTAACTGTTTGAATATAAATCATTACAGTCGAAAATTGAGGTGTACATGTTTAAATATACATTTATTCAGGTAAATATACAGGTGTACCTAATTAAATACCAATTTGTACAGTTATAAATGCAGGTGTAATTGTTAGAAATAAACTTTAGAAATTTCTACAGTTAAACATAAATTTTAAAATATATTCTTATTCAAGTTCGTTACTAAGTCACAGCTCGCGAAACCTGATATTTCAGGTGCCATACTTTCAAAACTGTCTACGTGAACGTAAGTACTTACGCTCTATTTTCTTGTCTATGATTGGTGGATTTTGCTTGAAAGGCCGTCAATGATTGGCTGATGAACTTACGGTCTCTTAACATTTTTTGAAAGTATGGGCCCAAGGAGACCTACAATTATTATAACATCGTGGAAATGTTCATTCAAACTTCAAGAATAATTTGAAAATTAAAGTATCCACCTCTGAATAAATGATATTTACTGTCTTAAAATAAACAGATCAAACGATAACGTGCAGTAAAATAAGTCGACTACAAAATCAAACACTAAATCTTAAATGCGCGGTTTTCATCTCGGTGTGATTTGCGGGTTCGAGACTTGAGATTTGAGTCTTCACATTTGTGGCTTTCCTCAGCACCGGCTGCCCACGGCACAATAATCATAAAACCTCAGTATTCAGCACATTTCCTCCAGTAAACTCTATAACAAAAATTAAAAACAATATATACAATAATAAAAATAATAAAAATTTCTGAACGAATATTACGGCTTCAAGTTACATTACAATAAAATGAGATTTCTATTCTTATCAATGCCACAATTATTTTTCGGGGCAGGGATGAAAAGTTTTTAAATGGCATCGAACATCGCTGCTGCAGCTGCTTGCCCGACATCAGTATTATCATTGTCTCTGATGACATGTTGATGTTCTCCATAAATTGGAAATGTAGTTTTCCCGCAAACCGAAAAACTTATGATTTAATAAGATTAAGGCAACAGGTGTTCAAAACAAATGTACGTATTATAGTGGCACTGAGGGCACTGGGGACACTTGGGGCACTGAGGGCACTGAGGGCACTAAAGGTATGGAGGCAGGTCAAGGTTGCCATTGTGCGGACACACAACCAAGAATTAATTATTCAGTTCGTGAGAATTACCGTTGGCAGTTATTATGTTACGCTAGATAATATTATCAAAAACGCTTTACTTTCGAATGAGAATCGAAGTGTAGCTTCTGGGCATTCCGCAATTGAATTGAAATGACGCGGTTATTTAATTTTAAATGGTCAGGCAACAATGCGCAGCGTCGGCTGTTTAATTTCAATGGTCAGGCAACAATGCGCAGCGTCGGCTGTTTAATTTCAATGGTCAGGCAACAATGCGCAGTGTCGGCTGTTTAATTTCAATGGTCAGGCAACAATGCGCAGCGTCGGCTGTTTAATTTCAATGGTCAGGCAACAGTGCGCAGTGTCGGCTGTTTAATTTCAATGGTCAGGCAACAATGCGCAGCGTCGGCTGTTTAATTTCAATGGTCAGGCAACAATGCGCAGCGTCGGCTGTTTAATTTCAATGGTCAGGCAACAATGCGCAGTGTCGGCTGTTTAATTTCAATGGTCAGGCAACAATGCGCAGCGTCGGCTGTTTAATTTCAATGGTCAGGCAACAGTGCGCAGTGTCGGCTGTTTAATTTCAATGGTCAGGCAACAATGCGCAGCGTCGGCTGTTTAATTTCAATGGTCAGGCAACAATGCGCAGCGTCGGCTGTTTAATTTCAATGGTCAGGCAACAATGCGCAGTGTCGGCTGTTTAATTTCAATGGTCAGGCAACAATGCGCAGTGTCGGCTGTTTAATTTCAATGGTCAGGCAACAATGCGCAGCGTCGGCTGTTTAATTTCAATGGTCAGGCAACAGTGCGCAGCGTCGGCTGTTTAATTTCGATAGTCAGGCAACAGTGCGCAGTGTCGGCTGTTTAACTTACTATAGTCAGGCAACAGTGCGCAGTGTCGGCTGTTTAACTTACTATAGTCAGGCAACAGTGCGCAGTGTCGGCTGTTTAACTTACGATAGTCAAGTAACAGCGCGCAGTGTCGGCTGTTTAACTTACGATAGTCAGGCAACAGCGCGCAGTGTCGGCTGTTTAATTTACGATAGTCAGGCAACAGTGCGCAGTGTCGGCTGTTTAACTTACGATAGTCAGGCAACAGTGCGCAGCGTTGGCTGTTTAACTTACGATAGTCAAGCATCAGTGCCCAGTGCCTGCTGTTTAATTTTAATAGTCAGGCAACAGTGCGTAGCGTCGGCTGTTTAAATAGCAGTGCCGAGAAAACGATACCCATAAATTCCATATACTTCCACTAGTGTATACGTAGTGCAGGCGTGCTCTTTCTGTGATATATAACTAAATGAATAACTGCACCCAATGTGAGATATTTTATTAACGATACTAATTTAAATAAGTGCAAGCAGTGTAGAATATTATAATAGCGATAACTAAATAAAAATGATCATTAATAATATTATAGTAATTATTAAATCTAATATTATTATTATGTTTATTATTATTCTTATTTTAAGCAATGCCGATATGAATTGTGTACGCGATTCTTGGGAGTTTGGTTTGGACCGAAAGCGAGTGGTGCGGGCTATTCGCTGCCGCGGCGCCGGCGAAATGTCCACTTTAGAGCAGCGCATCATATGGCCCTCACTCAGAAAAATGAATGAGCCATATCGTGCAAATAGCGACACACTTTCTTCTGCACGTACAACAGATACGCCCTTTTGCCGGACCAAACTGGGTTACGATGCCCCGCATAAGGTTCAAAATGTACGTCGCTATGTGGACAGAATATCTCATTTTTCTGCGTGCTTAGAAACCAAATAACTGCCGTATGAATAGCAGGGGCAAAGTATCCACCAGCATCGTAATTTATATTATTATAAAGCTCCGACAATGGATTTTAATTAGCTCCCAAACAAACTGCTATGTTCATTTTCCGACGTACATAATGAGTCATCGCTTATACAATCGCTCACATTATTCGGTAATTAATGTTCATACGGTGTGAAAATATAAGCAACAATAATTTACGTTACACAGGATCTAGAACCTAAATATAAGCTTTATTGGACAGGATTGTTACTCAGCTATCCATAAAACTGCTCAAATCCGCACAATCTAATCTTCGTAATCCATGCAATCAAATACATGTAATACATTACACTATTTCATCCGCAAACATTTTTCCCTAGCAGTCACGTGAATGAAAACTTTTCCTATCCACGTTTGTATTCGCGAACTAGTATTCGAATTATTAACCTTGAATATACACGGTCACAGTAAGCGTATCTTACCAGAAATCATGCGTTGAATTTCACTTGAATTAAATGTTTTTGTAACTAAAGTAATTAGTAATCAACGTTTTTCCAACGATCATGCCATGGACAGCGGTTGGAAAAAGTTGCTACTGAAGCGTGAGCTCTGAACGTACTAGCTCAGTCCGGCCGATCAAGAGCGTCGCATCGTCGATTCATTTTCGAAAATCGCGAGCACCGTATCGTTGCTTTCTTGCGTATTAGTCGTTGAGCTCATCGTTGCTTCCTCAACTATAAATCGCGTGCGATCATCATTGCCTTCTCGCGTATAAATCGCGGATGCACATCGTCGCTTTCCTTAACTATATATTGCGTGCGATCATCGTTACTTTCTCGCGTATAAATCGCGGGCACTCATCGTCGCTTTCCTCACCTATAAATCGCGGGTGACAATCGTTGCTTTCTTGCGAATAAATCGCGGGCACTCACTATCACTTTACTCACATATAAATTGCAGGCGATTATCGTTGCTCTCTCGCGTTTAAATCGCTGGTGCTCATTGTCGCCCGCGTCGGCGGAAGCGGCATCTTTCTTGCCTTTGAATCGCGGGTGATCATCGTCGTTTCCTCGCCTATAAATCGAGGGCGTTGCGACCAGTAGTTTTGACTAAAAGCAGCACCTAAAGGCACCAAGAGAAACTGCAACAAGAGCAACAGTTTCAACATGGGCAACTCTGCATCAGCAGTATCAGCAGAAGCGGCAGCAGCAGTACCAACACCAGCAGCAGTGTGAGCAGCAGCAGCTCTATATCGCTGGTGGCGTCTGGAATCAATACTTCCCTTCCCCATTCCCATTCCCACCCCCACCCCTTCTTCCATTCCCACACCATTCACCCCCCGTTTCTTCCGGAGCCTGCAGTCATTCATAATCCACACGAGCGCGGTTGCATGCCACACATGTTTGTGTATGCAACTCATATTGGTGCAGGCCACGCAAGTTAGTACAAGCCATGTATGATGGTACATGCCACACATGTTGAACCACATTTGTAAAAAAAGATCTAGCAGGGGAATCCTCACAATTGCACGAACGATCTAGTGGTAAACTCTCATATAAAAACTACTTATGAACATTTGATGTTTAGATATTTGATGTTTGGAAACTATTGTATAAAAAATCTAAATGAGGCGGGAACCCTTTTATTTGAAGTCTTGATACATTGGAATCTCTCAAATTTTAAAGTGTGAATTAGTGAGAACCCCTCATACACGCGTTATATAAGGACAAACATTCTTATAAATACGGGTGATATAACGGGAAACTCGTAAATTTGAATTCGTGATCTAGTGTTGAGCCCATATTTTTGAGAGGCAATCTAGCGGGAAACCCAGCGCACGGGCAACTGATCGATTAAGAGTGATGGATAGCCATGGCTATACTGGACTGCCGCTAGCGGATATATGCAGCAGCTGGGGGATATTTGCAGCCGCAGGGGGATAACTGCAGCAGTTGAGGGATATATGCAGCAGCTGGGGGATATTTGCAGCAGCTGGGGGATATTTGAAGCAGCTGGGGGATATTTGAAGCAGCTGGGGGATATTTGCAGCATCTGGGGGATATTTGCAGCAGCTGAGGGATATATGCAGCCGCTGGGGGATATTTGCAGCAGCTGTGGGATATATGCAGCCGCTGGGGGATATTTGCAGCAGCTGAGGGATATTTGCAGCAGCTGGGGGATATTTGCAGCAGCTGGGGGATATTTGCAGCAGCTGGGGGATATTTTATTTGCAGCAGCAGGCGCTGGGGATATTTGCAGCAGCAGGCGCTGGGGATATTTGCAGCAGCAGGCGCAATGGGATATTTGCAGCAGCAGGCGCTGGGCGCCTTCTCTTTTCGCATCGCTATTTTGACAAACTCTCGCAATGAAATTCGACTCATATGAGCAACAATTGGATAAACTAGAATGAAATTCAATTATTTGAAATGAAAACAGGTTAGGTTGTGTAATTCGACCCATGAAAACAGCGAGAGGTTAAGATTGTATAGAATTCGTCTCGATTTTTGTTGAACGTTGTAGCTACTTGCTCGAATGACATTTGATTCACTGCATCAGACTCATAAAATAATAATGAAATAATTAGTTATAAAAACAGACACTAAAACGATCACAAATTCAAAATTAAGTGTTGAAGTTTGTTTGTGTGTTTGAAGCTTGTCACGCAAAATTGTCCCCAAACTTCTTAATTCATAATATCTCTGCTTTAAATAAACAAATTTCATTTTTTGCATAATGCATGTTTTTTTAATGATGTAAACGTTATTTGATTTGTTACTCCATTAAATTAATTTTTTCGAATTTTCTGAAATGAACAAAATAAGAATAAACGCAAATAATTTTCCTCAATCAATTTTTAAATGATAGATTATGGCCTACCCGTTTCCGTAAATCGATCCTTTTTTGTGCAATGGTTATTCAATAAGTTTTCCAAAAATATATTTCTTCTAAAAGAAAACAAAATTTTATATATTTTGAAAAAAATAAATAAATTATGTTCATTAAAAGCCCATGATAATCAATAATTTTACAAATTCACGGATGTATCATTTTAGGACACCCTGTATAATGGCTGTTAGGACGCATATTCAGGATACATATCTTCTCGGGCAAGAATTTGACAACAGGATTGAAGAAAAAATTTCTATTAGATTTTGAAATCTTTATCTTTAAATTTATTTAAAAGACCACAAAAATTTTTCTTCATATTTTGAATCGGTAGTCAAATTTGTGGGTGTTACGTTTTCCATGTAATATATGAGTTCCAATAGTTTTTTTCCATTTCACTAATCAGAATAGATAAGTTTTATAATTATTAACGCAATTAGGAGAAACAGGAATGAAGGGATTCTTAATAATAGATTTCTAAACTTGCAGGGCTTATCGATCCCGGAAAACGTGTGGATAAACTGTCGGTGTATAATAGATCCCGGGCAACGCCAGGCTAATCTGTTGGTATATAATAGATCTATCCCGGGCAACGCCAGATAATCTGTTGGTATATAATAGATCCCGGGCAACGCCAGATAATCTGTTGGTATATAATAGATCCCGGGCAACGCCAGGCTAATCTGTTGGTATATAATAGATCCCGGGCAACGCCAGATAATCTGGTGGTATATAATAGATCGTGGGCAACGCCAGGCTAATCTGTCGGTATATAATAGATCCCCGACAACGCCAGGCTAATCTGTTTGTATATAATAGATCCCGGACAACGCCAGATAATCTGTTGGTATATAATAGATCGTGGGCAACGCCATGCTAATCTGTTGGTATATAATAGATTCCGGACAACGCCAGGCTAATCTGTCGGTATATAATAGATCCCCGGCAACGCCAGGCTAATCTGTTGGTATATAATAGATCGTGGGCAACGCCAGGCTAATCTGTTGGTATATAATAAATTATTAATATTTTTTTTATTTGGATGATTTATGTGATGAGAATTGCATGAAAATTAATTTTATTGTAGAGGTTTGTTAAAAATCAGGATGTTACCTCTTCTATTGATAAGTTTCATCATTCATTTGTGATTTACTTGCAATTTTTTAAGAATATAAGTTTTTCATAATTTTATTCCAGGTAACTTGAGTCAATGCTTTAGTTTTTAATCTTATTAAACATGCCTAGCATTCACGGACCAAAAAATAAGAATATATAAAAACTAATGTTTTTTAGTTTTAATGAATAATGGAAATAAAGGAATTAAAACACAAATCTTCTATCCTAAGTTAAATTTTCGTTATCGATTCCTTACAACTTTATTGATTTTTTTCTGCAGGCATGCAACTCAATGTCCCGAGCCAAATGGGCACAACGAACAGCGTAGGGACTTTAAATCAAGGTGCTTTAAATCAAAGCTCTTTGAACCAGGGCCTCATGAGTCAACAATCATTAAATAATGACCCGATGATTGAAATTTCAATAAATCAAGACCCGTTGAATCGAGCACCTTCAAATACATTGAGTCACACTCCCCTAGACCGACGAAGTTTACATAATAGTAATTTTGCCCCGGAAAATTATCATAATCAAGGACAAACTGCAAGTGATAATCGAAAACCGGGTCTTCAGAGACAAGGGTCCTTAGGACCAGTTCAAAGTTACATTTCGGGCCCGAAATTTCAAAGCGCGATGGGGAAAAGCTTTGACTCTAACTCGGGTCAGGTCCCAAGCCTTGTAAGTCAGACCTCTGGTTTATTGGGTCAACCACATGATGCCTCATGGGGCCCAATGAATGGTGTATTGGGCCATCGACAGACCTTTGGGTCAAGTAAGTGATCAAATCTTGTTTTAGACCCTAATGGATGTAATACTTTAGTCACCCTTACATCAGCAGGCTTGTAATCCTAGAAAGAAAACGGATCCCAGTAAACGCTTGAAAACTGTTGCATCCAAACGCTTGAAAACTGTTGATTAAAAAGATGCTCTAAAATTTTGACTTCACGTCTGTGATTGGTCGGTCCATTTTCAAACCTGAATGGTAATCGCCAATAAGCTAACTTTTCCTTAATATTTTTCACAATATGCCAAGTACATCAGCCTATGCGTAATTCAGCATTCAGGTTTCAAATTAAGCTATCCAATAACAGACGTGAAAATTTAATTTATGGAAGTAGTAGAACATGTACGGTATGAGTAATAATTTGTTGTGAAGTAAATTTGGTATAAGTTTTCTCTCGGCAGCATAAACGAAGCTCGTTCATGAGGTTCAGTAACCCTTATATCCGTTCAGGTTGAACCATTTTCTATCGGTATCAAGAGAAAGTTAATAGTTAAACACTGACTTCAGGGTCCATCTAAGTCAACTATCATCAAACATTATCACCTATATAAGTTGAGCGTAAATTCAGCCCAACAAGACGTAAGTTGAATGTTACTGAATATGTAAGATCGATTTTTCCAGTTTTTTTTTGTCCCGGTTTCTGTATTAAAAGATTTAGCAAGCCTGTATTCGCAGGAGATGCAGAAACCAAATAAATAAAGTGAAAACGATATAAATAAATAGATAACTAAAATAAAATAAATGGATAGAAATTTTTCCCGATAGGAGACGCAATCAAATTTGCATCGAGTTCGTCAAAATTTGAAAGAGAATTTTTTCAAATTGAGTCAGAAACTTTGTGATTGCCTCGTCATATAATAATTTTAAATTTTGTTTAATGCAATCGCTATTTTAAAACAGCCACAATTTAATCTCAAATAACAAATAAAGATTTATTTATTTATATAATCTCATTTATTTATAATCTCATTATTTAATTTATTACAATATATAAATAATATAATCTCAACAAATAAATAATTGGCAATAACTTATAACTATGACTATTCTCCTGACTACAGCTAACTATTACAGCGCCATAATTCAAACGCTTGTAGAAGTCAATAATCTATACGTATAATATATAGTTTCTAGTTATTTATATACAGTGCATCCTTCGATTCTGCATCCAATAATCAATGATATTGTTATGTCCCTATGGAATAAATTCCTATCGCCTCAATTGTACCTAGTGCGGCTGATGGCTCGTAGGAATAACATTACGTTACGTTAATCGATATATTAACGAATTACTGCAGTCGCTGCACTCCGAGAAACGAATGGGTTAATTGACCCCCTTTTGCTGGGTCAAACTGACTCAGGATGACCCATGCAAGGGCAAAAACTGCATCGTTATTGTGACAATGTCACACAAATTTTTCTGGTTTGTTTTGTTTGATTAATTATTAAAAAGGGAATGTTTCTACTTAATTTTTTGCGCTATTATTTCCTTGCACATGGCATTGTGAAATATTTTTTTTGTGAATCAACGAGGTCATGAAAGGCTTTCGGAATTTATGAGATCATGAGAATTCATTATGCTTAAAAAGATTGAATGTAGGATTTCCTGAGGCAATAAGAAACTTATTGAGATAATTCCTGAGGTAATAAGAAAGTCATTGGTTCGCAAACTCTGAGGAAAGTGCGCCTAGAAACTAACCATATTAAAACAATGAAAAATACAATTTTATTAATATAAATATTTAAGCAAAAAAAAAACTCATGTATTCTGGACTGGCTATAATTACGAAGAAATGTTTGCTACTGAAACAAACTAGTTTGAATTTTGCAAATATATTTTGACAGAACGGAAAACTGAGGGCCATGAACAAAACTATTATCGAACAAACAGGACAGGGCGGGCCAATAACAGGCCAAAATTGTTATTTTTGGCAAACAAGAAAATATGGATTTTCTGTGACGAAGTCCGAAATTAAATTAAAAATTAAATTAATTAATTAAATTGAAAATAATAAGTTTGTCATATTGTCTGCAAAGTGACATACCTTACCCACAACACAAGCAAAGAGGGGACGTAGCACTGATATGTCCATTTGTGGAGCCGAACTTGGTTTGGACGACAAATACATTGGCTAAAAGTGTATCGTTATTTGGTCAAAGTCACAATCATTTCTCTAACTGAACGATGTCACTCTTTTCTAGATGATGCCTTATTTAGTTATTGTTGTTTTACTCGTATTAATTGAATCCCTGAGCCTAAATTTAAACTCCCTTTAGATTACAAATGCTTTGTTAAATATATGTGCGCAGGTTTCCTGAAATTGAGTACGTGCTTTACATGTTGATTTGAATTTTTTAGTACGTTGACAAGCTTAAAATTTTTATTTTTAATAAACTTGTAAATTGAGCTCCTAATTTTATGCATTGGCAAAAAATGTGTGATAGCATGAGTAGTTTTTGTTTTGTTGAGTATCTCAGCTTAAAACTTATATTTATGATATTTTGAAACGAATTGAATGTTTCATGACGAGTTGAATATTTTAAGACTAATTGGATATTTTGAGGATATTATTAATATATTATAATATATTTTAAAATATATTATTTTAAAATATCCAAAAATATTTGGATATTTTTAAACTTTAATATTTCAAAATGATTTTATTAAATCGCGTTAATCAAACTTTCAGCGGTAAATCCGTAACTTCTGTTTAAAGTTTCACTCCGTTTTAGTGTTGAAAATGAATAAAGTTATTTTTAAAAATCCCAGAGCTTCGAAATCACGTTAAAAAGGTAACTAGATTTATTTACTGACTTTTTCAACATTTTTCGTTGGAATTCATCATCGTTAACATAGTTTAATATTTTCAGGCATCGTTAGTATGCACAGAAATTCATGTAACATTTTACATGTTTTGTATATTCAAGTTAAAACAACATACACATACATAAGTGCAAAGATGATCAAACTACAAAATTACGTCATAAATTTCGAACGGGAGCTTCCGTATAAATGAACTAAAGAATAATGTTTTCGAAAATGGCATACTATCAATTTGTTCACATCGCCAGTTACAGCGATCCAAGAACTCGTTTGGAAGATAAATAGCTTACTGACTAAATCAGATAAATATATCGTTGAACTTGATTGTCTTTCTGCTGACCACGAAGATTAAACTTGAATAGATTGGGCAACTATTTTCGTTTTGATTATTTGAATTTTATTTATTCCGCCATCATTAAAACATTGGTCCGGAAATTATCGTCAGTTATTGAATCAAACAAACGGGTAGTTCATAAAATATTATAAACATATGTTCCCCGGTCTTAGCTGGTTCCTAATGTATTATTATTTATATTATTAACATAATATAATTTTCCTCTCAGCTGGAGTCCCGGGGCCTGACGTCGACCTGAGCCAGCTGAGTGAAGAGGAGCGAGCCATCATTGAGAGCGTCATGGCTAAAGCTCAAGAGCTGGAGACTGCACCAGCTGACAGCCAGCACCTGACGTGAGTACACCTGAGACTGCACCAGCTGACAGCAAGTACACCTGAGACTGCACCAGCTGACAGCAAGTACACCTGAGACTGCACCAGCTGACAGCAAGTACACCTGAGACTGCACCAGCTGAGCACTAGTAAGATGTCCCACAATAACCATTGACTTGAGACTACAGGTGGCTAAGCGACTGATAATTTCGATCGTTTGACATTTCTAGTGTAAGGAACAAAAGGACTCCTAGATTTTCGGGATTCAAATTTGCGTATCAGTGTTTACTTATACGATATATCGGTTTCTGCCAAATGCGTATCTTAAATTACTAATTACCAGGGGACTTTCATCTGTCCCCCGGTAGCCTCAAGTTCCCTATAATAAGATTCCGTGGTCTACCATTTAAAATGCTTCCACAAAGGACATATGAATTATATAATTCGTCATTTTCATGTAATACGTCACTGTATTATATATGTCGTGCCGAAATCACTGAATTGCCGATTCTATGGAATCAGTTTGCCGAATCTGTAGAATAAGCATTTCGTTGCTGATTCAGGTAATCGGACGTTAGAGTTAGGACAAAAATCGACGGCTAGAGTTAAAAAATATAACTCAGTACTCACTGCAGTGAGTGACAGAGCGCGCATTTTCTCGTCGACGACTACAATTGAGGTCACGGACACACGGACGGACAGACGGACAGACAGACAGACAGACGGCGGACGGCCATGGCGAGCACAATAGTGCATTTTTTCCATAAACGAGAAAATGCGCTAAAAAGGTTAGGTCAAGTGCGCTCAAGTTCCTTTATATTTAAATATGATAAAAAAACAGAACTTGGCTGACTGACCTAACCCCAGAATCCTAAAGTATAGAAATGCTGATTCTACAGATTCGGCAAACTGGCTGCGGATTACATGGAAGCTGCAATTCCGCAATTTCGCCGCAATTTCGCCATATATAAAATAATATATTACATCCATATAATACGTCATGTCCATATTAGAGTCGACGTACTATGTATCGACAGCCTCTCCTCCAGTCCTGCCAAAATATGCTGCTAATGCTCAGGCAATTATAAAAGGCATGAGTTAACTAGCCAGAAACAGTTTTAGTAAATTGAATACTTAAGCTCCTCTTTTTAGTTGACCTGCCTCAAGACCATGAACTTTTGAAGCACCTTTAATAATCGAGGCGGGGGTAAGTGGCCTGAAATTTCGGGGTTCGGCCAATAGCTTATCATGGGGCCATTCTAATGTAGAAAATTGTGCAATAAAATCTACTCCTCCTCCCATTACAACGCTTTGCATGGGGATGCTTATACCTCTATGAAATTCCTCTCCTTATTCCTCTGTTATCCCTTTTTGTTATTCATCCCTTATATTCTTTTCCTGAATATCTCTCTGTCATTCACATCTATTATTCCTCTCTGTTATTCATCGCTGTTATTCCTCTTTGTCGTTCCTCTCCGTGTTATCTGTTCTGAATTCGGTGTTAAACAACCTCCTTTTTTCGTGGCAACTCATGAAAAATAATAACCTGATTCTACTATCTCAGCTATCTCGAGCTGTCGAGCATAGAATATCGTTGAATCTTGACTGAATCTCTCAACAGTTCCAATCCCTGTTTGTCTTTAACGAGAGAAAAGTTATTTTGAAAGTTCGGGATTGAGTGGTTTAGATCGCTAAAATTGGAGCAGCGAGTGGTAGGTTCGAAACCCCTAACCAGTATTAGAAATTATGGTCGCCATCGGCATACGATCAGATAGTTTAGGAACGGCGTCAGGCTAACATGACATAATTTAGAGCTGGAAAGAATATAATAATGTTATTAGGTGGCACAATCAAAAGCTGACGCCATCATAATTTTATTTAAATGGCCTAGTCAAAGCCGGCTGTTCTATATTGTTATTATATGCTATAAACGACAATATTTTATTGTTCGATTTTGTTGTATCTTTACTCCTTATAAGCCATATCCAGCTAAGCTGTATTATTCGCAACACACACTCACCACACACTCATCACACACTCACCACACACTCATCACACGCTCACCACACACTCACCACACACTCACCACACACTCACCACACACTCACCACACACTCACCACACACTCACCACACACTCACCACACACTCACCACACACTTACCACACAGGCTGGGGGCGCCACAGGAGCTAGACTCCGTCATCTTTAGGAGGATTTCTTCCCCCCCTTTCTCCCCATCCTCCAAACTCCCCTCACTCCCCCCTCTCCATATAATCCCCTCCCCTCTCTTTCCGCCCCATATTATTTTTTCATTCTTCCCCTTTCCCTTTACTCCCCCCTTTCAGTCTCGTACATTCCCGAACCCATTCACTGCCCTACTACACTGATACTCCTTCATTCTGGATGTTTACACTTTTCATTCCTGTAACTCCTCCCCATCTTTCTCCATCTATTCTCTACACTCATCCATTCTCCTATATTCACACACTTTTCATTTCACACGCAATCAATTTCAATCTTCCCGTCTTCCACTCTTCACGATCCCTTAACTCCCACTTCTCTCCTCCATTTCAGTTCTCCCACTCTTCCCCCTCTTCCATTTCAATGCCGCTTCCATCCCCACCACTCCTCTCATTTTATCCTTCATTTAACTCAAAAATTTCCCTCTAACTTTGTTTCTTCATTTCCATTCATTTTTCCCTCTTTTGCTCTCCATCACTCCCTTTCCAGCACTTCACACTCTCACTTCTCACTCAAAATTTCACTGATAAAATTTCTTTCATCGCTCTCTTTGCTTTCCTCTCTTTTGCCTCACACATTTTCCGCAAAATTTCTCTTTCTTTCACTTTAATGTTTCATCAATTTTCATTTTTTCCCACTACCCCGTGCTTATATTTTCACTTTGCCTCTGTTCCCTTTTTCACATTGACTTACCCTTTTATTTCACTCTCATATTTCAACACAGCCGCTAATGACCCAATCGATCTCTGTAAAGCCTAGATATTATGTTCACACATGGTATTTGAACACACCTATATTTATTCACTGTCCATGAAATTTAATATAAACAAATAGAATGCAATTGTAATTGAAAAAATTAATTGTCAATAAAAAAGTTTTGCCTAAAAAATTACTGCCAATAAAAAATTATTGTAAGAAAAAAATTTAGTGTCAATAAAAAATATTGTTAATAAAAAAATTTATAGCGAATAAAATTAAATGTCACTAAAATTAACCGATATTAAAATTAATTGCCAGTGAAACTAATTCTCCGGTCTTCAATAAAAGTGTTTAAAAGAACAAATTCTGTTAACAGATGCTAAGATAATCTCATTATTGTGCACACTTTATCTGCATATTCCAACGCCCACCCATCTTCACCTCTCATTTCACACTTTCTCTTTCACTTTCCCACTATCTTCTGCGCTCTTTAATTTCTCTATAATTAATTTTTTAATTTATTTCATTTTATTTAATCAAGTCACGTAAAAACCGATCAAGCGATACATTTTTTTATGATCGCGTAGAAAAAGTTTTGCGTCATTCAAAAAATAAAAAAAAACAAATAATAATAATAATAATAATAATAATAATAATAATAATAATAGCGGTTTCAGCGTTATTAGGCCGTAGGCCTGTCGCCGATTCTTAACATCGCAGAACATTCACAGCATTTTGCGGTCTCGAACTCGCAACGCACTGCTACAATTCTGCTTTTAATAATATACGTTTAAAAATTACTTTTTAAAGACAACACTTCCAAAGAATCCAGTATCTCCAATCTTACAGATGTACAATGAATTTCTCATCTAATTTTCTGAAATAAAAAAAATTATTTTTCAATTTTTCAATATACCTATATAAATTTTTTAATATATACATTTTTTTCAAAATTATTTATTCTGTTAATTGATTCATGCATTGTCTCTGACTTCACACAAGTGTGCAAAATTTCAGATCATTTAGACAGGTAAAAGTGTGTCAAATATCAGTTATAAGATTTGTAGCTAACAAAATTATTTTTTCAATTTTTTTACTATTGGAAAAAAAATTAAATTTTAAAAATCTTTTATTTTGACATTTGATACATGCATTGTCTCCAACTTTAAACAAGTGTGCAAAATTTCAGACCGATAGGATAATTAGAAGTGTATTAAATTTTGATTACAAGATTTGTAGCAGACAGACAGACAGACAGACAGACAGACAAACAAGAAGTGAAGTTAAAGAGAAGTGTTGTAAAATGTTTCAAAATTAACTTAAATTCATACCTTAAACTAAACACAAATTTATCACATTCTAATCTCATTAACTATTTCATATTTTAATCTCATTAAGATAACAAAATATATTGCAAACATCTCTTCTTGAGGTATATTTAAGTATCGGTAAAATTGCCCAACAAATATTATATGTAATAATATCATATTAACGTGTTTAAAGTAAGGAAAAAATCAACCAAATTGCATTGGTGCAGCAAGCGCCCGTCGCCGCGTTGACTAGACGAGATCTGCAGCCGCGGCGTCTGCCGCTGCTGCGTTGCAGCCACGATCTTAAAACTTTATTGCACTCACTCAAAGAAATAAATAGGACTTTGTCAATGTGATGATTAATTTTAATAATTTACTGAAATAGGCTTTGGCCCTCTTTTTGCCCTTGTGTGGGTCAACCTGACACAATTTGTGGCCCGGTAAAAGGGCGGCTCAGTACACTGTCTACTTTTTGTTAGTGACGTGGATAAGAAAGTGTGTCACTATTTTGGCAATGGGACCCAGTCTTATTTCTGAGTGTAGGGTGCTAGTTTCATGCAAGAACAACTGGTGTAATGATTATAGGAACTATTCAAAAATTATTTTTTAAAGTCTTTCATTTATAGATGCCGCTATAATTTTGTCGAGCCTAAAAATATGTTTTTCATTCTCAAAATCTGTTCTCAAACGCTTGATTATGGCTGAAAAACTACTCAAATAAATAGATGTCTGAAACTGTTGAGCTCAGTCAGTTATGGACTTTCAAATCCAGTGAACAATCATCCATATTCCTTTATGAACTTTTTTCAAACTGAGTAACCTATTCGAAATAAAATGCGAAATGTCATTATTGGAATATTAGGAACAAACTTTAATTGCAAAATATCTCGAAAGACCAGCCAGTGAGGAATGCCATTATATTTTCATAATGATTATTTGATTTGAAGTCAGTTGCCAAGGATACGATAATGTTGTCACACGATGGCGACATTACTACAACAAATTGCATGGCTGTTAGTTCATGTTAACCCTCTACCGCCTGACATGAGTAACCGGAGTAATATTGCCACAAGACTACTTCCCAAAAATGATAGGTTTTAGTGAGCGCAAAATGACTTGCACTGATGGTTGCCGCCACGTACGACAACTTTAAAATGTTCTCTGTTGCGTACAAACGTCCTCCGGTCGCTACGCTAATTAGTTTACGTATAATTTAAGTTGAAAGTTATATTCCCGGAGAGTGACATACGGCTGTAATGCACTCCTGAAATAACTCATATAACTGTGTTGTAAATTTGTTAAGACCAATTAAATAGCCGCAAGTCCGTGATTACGGAATTTTCGACAAACTGCTAACTTGATATTTAAACTCTAATCAAATCTCGCAAAATTCTTTTTCTTCAACTCTACACGCATAATACCGCACTTTACCGTGATAATAATTCGTTAATGCTTATCAGTTACCGCGGTAATGTTCTGATGCTTATCAGTTACCGCGGTAATGTTTGCTTATCAGTTACCGCTGTAATGTCCTGATGCTTATCAGTTACCGCGGTAATGTCCTGATGCTTATCAGTTACCGCAGTAATGTCCTGATGCTTGTCAGTTACCACGGTAATGTCCTGATCCTTATCAGTTACCGCGGTAATGTCCTGATGCTCATAAGTTACCGCGGTAATGTCCTGATGCTCATCAGTTACCGCGGTAATGTTCTGATGCTTATCAGTTACCGCAGTAATGTCCTGACGCTTATCAGTTACCGCAGTAATGTCCTGACGCTTATCAGTTACCGCAGTAATGTCCTGATGCTCATCAGTTACCGCGGTAATGTCCTGATGCTTATCAGTTACCGCGGTAATTTCCTGGTGCTTATCAGTTACCGCGGTAATGTCCTGATGCTTATCAGTTACCACGGTAATGTCCTGATCCTTATCAGTTACCGCAGTAATGTCCTGATGCTTGTCAGTTACCACAGTAATGTCCTGTTCCTTATCAGTTACCGCGGTAATGTCCTGATCCTTATCAGTTACCGCAGTAATGTCCTGATGCTTATCAGTTACCGCAGTAATGTCCCTGTCTCTTATACACATCTAGATGTGTATAAGAGACAGATAATATATATTATAATATTATAATATTTACAGAAACCCCAATTATTCCAATGTTGATGCTTGGAGGCTATGAATGATATCTTTTAAAAAAGCTATCCGATTAGCAATACCTCAATAATGTGAACAAAACTATATGAAAACGTTAAAATGAAAAAGGAAGGATGTGATAAAAAATGAACAGAATAACGTTGAAAATGTTTGCCTACTGTGAAAAAAATATTCAAAAAAAAAGTGTTCGAAAAATATCCGAAGGTGTATGACGATATATGGGATATTATAAGTCTAAATACCAGAATTGTTTAGAAATTCGTATAAAAGTGTAATTGCCAGAATTCAACTTTATAATTTTTTAAATTGATAGTCATATTATCATTTTTTTTATTCACGTTAATAATTATTTGAAATAATGAGCCTATTATTGCATAATATTCAAACAATAGTATTGGGGATCAAATGTTTTCGTGTGTGAAAACTCCACGACATGAATTTGAAATAAATAATATTAGGTTATTTATTTTTTATAGAATTACAATAAAATTTTTGCTTAAGGTAATAATTCTACATCAATGTTTGGGATCACTTTAAAGTACAAAATTTATTTACAACAATTATTGATATTTAGGACCGCCTTGAGTACCATGATAGTTGCCAGATGCGAAATTTTTTGTGGGACAAAGGTAATCAGAAAATATTTTCGAAAATTGCTTTCGTGTTTCAATGATTAATAAATTAATGATAGTAATTTTATAATGTCAGTACAAACTATTTACTTAAAAGCGTTTAAAATGTGTATGTTTCAAAAATAATTTTGTTACATTATATGCATTTTTTAAACAATTAACAAATTTATTTTTTCATTCGATTATTTCATCGTAAAAATATTAAATATTCCAAGATAGCTTTAATAACGATCCAAGTTTGTCAGTATTGGCTCTTTGGTTGTATAGCATAACTTGATTAAAATTAATGGTTCTACAGCTCGGTTATTTGTCATAAAAAATTGAATTAGTTAATCCATCAAAACGTGCAACTGTGCAGAGTTAGAGCGCGGAAGAAGTAGCAAACGATGCATTATACAGAGACGCAAAAGTGTACAGAGGCACAGTACAGAGACGCTGCACTGTGCAGAGACAGAGTACAGAGACGATGCACTGTGCAGAGGCAGAGTACAGAGACGCTGCACTGTACAGAGGCAGAGTACAGAGACGCTGCACTGTGCAGAGGCAGAGTACAGAGACGCTGCACTGTGCAGAGGCAGAGTACGAAGACGCTGCACTGTGCAGAGGCAGAGTACAGAGACGATGCACTGTGCAGAGGCAGAGTACAGAGACGATGCACTGTGCAGAGGCACAGTACAGAGACGATGCACTGTACAGAGGCAGAGTACAGAGACGCTGCACTGTGCAGAGGCAGAGTACAGAGACGCTGCACTGTGCAGAGGCAGAGTACAGAGGCCCTGCACTGTGCAGAGGCAGAGTACAGAGACGCTGCACTGTGCAGAGGCAGAGTACAGAGACGCTGCACTGT